>NC_065522.1:18952336-18983711 GCF_006386435.1 Epinephelus moara
TAATTAAGTTGATAGGCTAAAATAAATTTGTACTTAATTCATTTTATACTGTTACCAGGTCATTTCATTTTTCAATGCCTTCATTTAATCAAAGAAAAAAAAAATCTATACATTATTTTTTCCCACGTAACAGTTCCCATTTTCCAATGCATATATTATCCATACATGTCTAAAGTGTGTATAGAGTGCCTCAGGGATGACATTTTTCTGTGAGCCAAATCGGAAGTTAGCATCACCCTAATTACCTCTTCAAAAAGCCAATGGGATTTTCCCATTGGATGTAGGATTATTGCAGAAAATAAGCTCTGTGCAAAACAAACATTTATGATACCTACACATTTTGTTCAGCAGGATAATCTTCACAAATTAAAACCACTTCTATGATTTTTGAAGCCTAAATGCCATCGCCAGAGGTAAAAAGCAACATTAGGCTGTAAACAAACTGTGCCACGGTCACATGACTTAATCTCACCACCACAACGAGCTGTAAAGCTGCATTCTTTACAGCGTTCTCATACCAAGTCGTCACATGTTGCCCATTCAACATCTAAATATTATGCCGCTAGGTATCCTTCTGTGTCTGCTGTTGACATTTCGGGACACTACCAATGACGGAGAGCACATGGTGAGGTGTAGGCCTACTGTCTGCGCCTACTTAGGCCAACAAAAAAAGTTTATCTTGGGTCCGTTGGTGCAATGGACAACCAAGAAAGGACAGCAGAGAAGATACCTGCTCATCAATACAACTGGGCTGAATCAGTCAGCTGGTGCCACCAATTAGATAAGATCAACTCTGAGGAGCAGAGGCCTGACGACCAAATCACAATGACCTGTCCATTTTCTTTCCTTTCTTTCTGTATAGTTGTGTTTTTTGTACATTTGTATATGTTCTGCTATCATACATTGTGTTTGAATATCAGCACCAATCATAGTCAAGGACTGAATCACTTTTGATATTTGTTGCACCTTGAGCACCTTTCTTTTTGTGCACGGATGTTCTGAATAAATTGACATTTTTGCATTGATCTCAGCCTGTGACCCTTTTTTGTGGCTGTCCAGCCCAGTTGTACTGGTGTGTAGGTATCTCTTCTGCCATCCTTTCTACGTTTGGAAAAAAAAACATAATTTTTTTGGCTCAATGGGAAGCAAACACTGGCCTCCTAGGTGAAAGTCCAGGATTTGTTGGATCCATCCACCAACTCTCCCATCCGCCTTAGATAGATTTTCCTGCTCCTTATATTACATCGTTACCAACCATGTCTCATCTATGTATCATACTGCCATGGTGGCTGCTGTATGGCCGACTGGTAGGGTATCATAACACCATAAAATGTTGCCTTCAGCTGATAGATAGATTTGGTACGAGGCAGAGAGTAGACACAATAATTTCCTTTATTGCCACGAATATTTTCTACGCTGTATTTCATGCATTAAAGGAAAATCACAAACCTCCGACAGGCTGACACCTGGTGTAAGCAAGTACAGACAACACATTACAATCGGACAACAGTGAGCCATTACAGTGCAATGGAAATGGAAATTACATTCAGAATTATTTGGTGCTGAGTGAATTCACCAATTCATCTGACACATACAAAGATGCATCAAAGCAGTTGGATTTAATTCAATATGTTTCCATGAATGCCTCCTTTATTCTGTCAAATAACATTATTTATCTATACCTCGACTACGACAAAACGTACGCCAACCTCAACCTTAACCTACAAGGGGAACACCAGAAACCCGGAGAATGTGGAGTATTTCCACCCTCCCATCAGGTTTCCCCTCTCCAGTTTGAGGTAAGCCTTGTCCCCTCGCTCCATCATCACCAGCCCAGCATTGGTGGCAGCTTCCCGGGTCACATCCTGATCACCTGCGAAGGCTGAAATCACCGGCCAGCCGTTGAGAACCAAACTCACCTGGGAAAGTTGGGTGAGGAGTTGGAGAGGAAAGACATTATGGCTAGAGGTCGCTATACAGTTGTTAAAATTCTGTTAAAGGCTTGAATTTCATAAAAAAATAAATAAATCTGTTTTTAGCTCAACAACCGATACTATAGTTAATCATTTAGTTAAGCAGTTGTAGAAAGGTTTTGTTTACCCGTTGGCTACAGAATTTTCATAATCCAAAGAGGATTAATTTAGATGTCAACTAACAATTTTAATCCACAATGGATTCATTGAAATGTCAACTATTAATTAAATGGTACAAGTTTTTTAAGCAGCTGCCATAACAGCTATGTGGTCGAGCCAACAACTAAGGGTGCGTTCGTGAATCCAATCTGACATGCTACACTGAAATGAGAGCACTGTTGTTCAAAGTAACAGAGCGTTCTATTTCTACATGAACTAACGAATGGTGAAATGACTGATTATTAGTTTGTTCACATTGATTAGTTTTTGAGGAAATCCTGGTGTTAATGACATTTTCGCTTTACATTGCACTGTGTTAGTTAACGGTTATCTCTGTACCTGTGGATTCATTTCAACGTGCTTGATCTTAGTAGCCTAAGCAGTACTAATAACTTCCTTGGGTGCAATTCCCCAGGTGGCGTTGTTGCAACAGCAACTTTCCTCGCCACCCCCACGCCACCATTAGCATAGCTTAAAGACTAGAAACCGCTAGCCAGCTCAGTCCAAAGCACACGTGTAGTGCTTAAACCAATAAAAACAAAAGGAATGGTCAAAGTTGTCATACTGACATTTGAAGTGTGATGACTGATTCACATCAACTTACGCATTGAGTAATATGCAAGAAAACATTCCACCTCAAATATTTGTAGCTGCCCCCAGCCTTTGAACGACACAGTGAATTATTTTTTTCTTAGTCTTTAGCTAACTGTTATCTCGTAAAGATAAAAAGGTAGCAAAACATCCCTTCATTTTTTTGGATCAGCTTAAATGGTATAAGTTTATGAGGCTGGAACCTTAGTTAAACAATAATAAAACCAGGCCCACGCCCACACCGGGCTAGCTAACAGGTTGGTTACTACTACTGCTAGCTAGCTAAGCAGCATTGATAGCGAGAATGTAGGTCCAGCTTCAGAACATAATACATCTCAAATTAGTGGTGGGCACCAGTAGCTACACTTCGGGCCTGCCATAGCAATGGAAAATAATGTAGGTGTTGCCAGTTGTAAACAGTAGTAAGTAAATACAGCATGTTGTTACTTTTCAGCAATACTTTGCTTTGTGAGCGCTTGAGAGACGCTTGCTTGCTGTTAGGACATGATGTTAGGCCTAAATATTCTCAGTGGGAAACATTTTTAATGGAAATTCTGACTGGAAAGATTTATATATGTCAGGTGGAAGGTGGACTATTGCACAATGTTTCTGTAAATTGTTAATAACTTACTCAGAATGTTGCGTTTCTACCAGCCCACCTGAAACCCCTGATATTTTCTAACAAGCTTACCTAAACTGCACGACCCACTGGTGGGTCGCGCCGCATCACCAGTGGTTACATTACCTTTGAAACGAACCACAACTTAAATGTGTGCATGCACCCATGTGTGCATCATAGGTGCACTAAGCCCATTGTCCAAAGGCAACAAAATTTGCCCATTAGCACCTCCCATGTTCACTAATTAACACGTCATAACACATTTGTTTAATCCAGATTTTTAAAAAACATTTAAAAGATTAGTGAGCTTTAGAGGTGCTGGTTGGAAGATTTTTTTTTAACTTTTAAACGGAGCCAGGCTAGCTGTGACCCCCTGTTTTATTGTCTAGCCAGCTAATTACTCAAAATAAGCAATATCTTGTGCCATTTCTTTAAGTGGCCTAAAATTAAACTATCCGAAACATCCGAAACATACTTCCCAAAAGCAGGTGTTCTTACTTGTATCGTCTGCCGGTTGTAAACTTTGACAACATGAAAGCTGAAACTGTAGACTCCTTTTCTAGGTGCCACGAAGATGCTCCTTGCTGGATCAAAATGGCTGCCAACATTTACTAGGATCTGAGAAGAAGAGGAGATGAAGAGAGAGAATGGGACAACCAGGCACTAAGCAAACTACTAATTAGTATTACATTTCAAATGCTATCATTTGGGGAGGTTCAGCACTAAATGATGGCCAGGATATGATGGACCTGAGAGGGGGGTATGAACAAGGTGCTCTGGCAGGACATTTGAGTACACCACCTGCAGGACACAAACCAGACAGAGTGAATCATTATTTGTCTGATTTGTGCTTCATTAATTTTTATTGGTCTTCTTTCAGAGCTCAAAGACATTGCTCACAATAACTTAGCATCACCACCCAGGATCGGTATTGAGGGAAAGTTTCAGAATGAGTTTATGAATAAACACCAATTAAAAAGTGACACATGCAGTGCCTGTGACCTGGTGTATGCTAACATCCAACATGTGACAACACTGACTCACATACTGGCAAAGGCTCAGATCCTAATAACTGCTATTGAAAGCATTTACCGACAGTAAGACAATATATTCTCTGTGTGAGCAATGCTGGTAAGTAATCAAGTCTATTTAGTGACCGTAGCAAGAGGCACTGACGGTCCACCTCTTTGCTTTAAATGGAAAGACTCAGCAACTTCTGGATGGACTGGAAATTATGTACAGATGTTCCTGGTACCATAAGAATAAATTATAATGACTCTAAAGACTTCCTGAATTTTCCTCTAGCGCCACCATGAGGTTGAGATTTTGTGATTTTGTAAATTCTCTCAACAACTTGAGCTTGAGTCAACTACAAACTGAAGATTACAGGGATTTTAATGATGACATGACTCCTTCTTTCCCTCCTGGATTTCAAGGGCTGTTTACACAATGCATTGCAAATATAAAATGTAGAACAGCCTGCTCTTATTCCCATAGAGTCACATACTGCCGCTTTGTCACGTCCCTCAGCATGTTATATCGACACCAAAGGCAGCCTTTGAGACGCACTAGGCTTTCAACCAACTCCAATTGAATCCCATCCATGGCAACACTCGACACTGAGAGCAACAGACGTAGTATTAAGAGTAAACAACTCTGTGTAGAACAGGAGTGAGGGGAGTTGGATGGATAAAACAAAACTGGACTTTCACCCAGAAGACCGCAGTTCCTGTCCAATGTGGAACCAAAGGTCTATGTTTAAATATAATGTTACGCAATTTACGCATGGTGATTGTAGTTATGATAGAGTTATGTAATTAAGTTATGGAGGTTAGGTTTAGGCAAGTAAACGTGGTTTAGGCTAAGGGAAAGAAACACGATGATGACATACCTTAAAATAACACAAAGTTCACGCAAAGTTTACACTTGACTCCTGGGAGAAAATCCTGTTTTGTGACCCATCACCCCAACCTGCCTCTGTACGTGGAGCGCATTGGTTATGTTATCGCAGCCTTCCAAAATACATGGGTTATGACTGAATAACTGTCTTAGGTTTACGTAGAATATGTATGAATTTTGGTGCGTTACTTTCCATAAGACAACACACAAACAGTGCATGAGAACAGCCTGGGCTAAGTTGCGTTGCCTAAACCCAACCGCAACCACTTCACAACATTAACCATGTGTTACAATGTGTTTCAGCTGTGCAGCCTGTGCATTGCTATCAGCATATTCAGAAAACAATTTTCTTGCATAATTCAGAAGAAATTTGAAAACAGCTTCCCTAGTTTTTCATTTCTAAAGTCAGAAGTAAAGACCAATCACTGACCAGTAGGACGCACCTTTTATTATGATGCCACTTAGATTAACCAAAATGGCGAGGCTGGGACATAAACAAGGTTCTGAGCAGATGGCTGAAGCAGATGCTGACGTGTTGAATAAGGTAAAACATATTCTTGTCTATTGACTTGATAAACAAAGGCACACTTTGCCTTGCTACTTGGTGAAGCTAAGGTTTATCTGTAGAACATCTCTAGCCCACATACTCAATCAGACTGAAATACAATTTAATTAGGACCCATAGTAGCCAGAGTTAGCAAGAGCAACGTCAGTGTTAAAATCATGAATTATAAATGGTAAAAGGTTTGTTCAAAATTAGTAGATGCTGATAAAGACTGACTGAGAAGATCATGTTCAAGAATTAGTAAAATGTTAAAAGTTTATTGTACCTGGGGGAAAGAATGAGACGCTTTACTTGCAATGAAACAGTGGTTCTGACGAGTGGTGAAATGCCACTACGACACAAAACATCAATTTTCAACCAAAAAACCTCACCAGCTCAAGCCGTCATATCAAGCCACCTGCAAAATTAATGTAAAATCAATTGAATCAGCATTTTCACATTGCACCAAAGCAAACTTGTTGACGTACATGGCGTTTCTGCCTGGTCGTTGCACCTTTAGCACCCTAAGTTCAATGCTTACAGACGCAATGAATGAATGCCATTTCTTACTTTGATACAGACACGTGTTTCGAGCACATAGTAAATTCACTTTTAGAACTATTGAATGACACTAAGGAGAGTGGGGTGCAAACAGCAGTGGTGCAGTGGTAGTTGAGGAGGTGGGTGTACCACTAGGTAGATGGGTAGGTTATTGAAGAGGAAGTGGATGTTTAGATGTTCTGTATCATATTCTAATGACTTTTTTGGCCGATAGTTGGGTATATTCTAAACAGACAGAAATAGAGGGAGGTAGGTACGTTCCGTATTTCTGCATATACCCTCCACTTGCCATTGGCAAACAGACTTCGATGGAGGCCAAACGAAAGACATGCCTTGCTTAGCAATGGTATTGCGAACACAATTGTTTGGATTTGTACCATGAATGGATAGATTTCGATAATGCTGTACAGGAATTTTTAGTTTCATGTTTCATGTTGTTTCATGATTTGCTGTCTTTTGTTTGGCCTCTGATTTGCACTAACATGCTTTCATTTTACTGGGGCTCCACTCTTGACGCCATTTAATAGAAAGCCTTTTCTAGGGCCATAGAGAGCCTCCTGTATACAATTTATGTTGTTTTTGGGAGCAATATTCCTAAAAGACTTGTATTTGAGTGACCCTGCTCTATTGAATGATCACTGATACGCATTATGGAATGGTAAACCCTCTACTTTTTGCTTCTTAAATGGTTGTGAAACCAATTTTGGGGTCGTTCATAAACCACACAAACCCACCTGGTCAAAGTAGATGGTCATGGTGCGGTTGCTCATCTCTGAGGGTTCATGGTTGGTGTTTCGGATGGCTGAAAACGCCACTCGACCGGTCCCTGACCTCACAGACATGCCGAGAGCGTTACCCGATGGCTCTGCAGAGGGGGTGGAGTCGCATACCACCAAACACTTTCCCTCCAACACGATTGGCTCTGTGTCATTCTGGCAACTGACCTCCAGTGGCCCCCAATGGACCAGAAGCATAAGTCCAATGATAAAGACTGAGCGGGAAGCAAGGTAGGGCGGAGAGGGAGGAGATGGGCAGGGCATAGTTCCAAAATGAGAGCGACCTACGGGTGTTTTGGGGGATTTGTAGGTGTTGTTACTCCCTGTGCAGTGACAATATGGCCACCACAAATCGTCAGCGAGAATGTGTCTTCTTGAAAAACACCCTACTTTAGCAACAGGATCATAGTTTCACCTGGAAAGACTTCAACCAAGGATTTCTTGCATCTCATGGGACGTTAAATGATTCAAGTAATCCTCAACTGACAGTTCTGCCAACGCTGGGTGGAGATGGAGTCGCTTCGGGGAGGGCTGTTAGTTGGCACCAAGGCGGCAGCTTCCCATAACAGCAGACAGTAAGTCCTTATAGGTATAGTTGGAAGTTATCCAGCTTCTCACACCCAGCAAAATGGCCATCAGCCAAACAAAGTTCAAACTGGTTTGGAGGCTGTTGAGACTTCAGGCCTGTGTCAAGATGTAAACACATTTTTTGCACATGAACATTTTGCATATTTAAAAACAATGGTGTGACTTAAGACACTTTTCTATGTTCATTATTCCAGAGAATTTTTGAGGACTGTTTGATTGGAAGAGTCATTCAGATAATACCGAATTCACAGTACACATTTCTGGAGAGTGATGCATATTTAACAACTAAGATTAAAATATGGGTGTATGCATGGGCAGATTATCAAACATTAGGCCACTGGGCCCAGACCTGCAGAGGGCCACACCACCTCTCCTACACACCTCTCTTTTTTTGTTGTTTTGCATCTCTCTGTCGTTGTTACACATCTCTCTTTTGTTTACGTGTCTCATTAGCCCTGTTTCCACCAAGCACTTTCAGTATAGTACCTTTGGAACCAACAGTAACCCTTCAGACATGGTACCTAGACACTAGCGTTTCCACTGCAAACAATACCCTTAAATGTGGGCGGAGTTGTTGTCACTCACTGCTCCGTCCAGCACTCACTGTATTTCCTCATCACCGGTGACACAGATTGAAGTCTGCACCTTGTTTATCGTCCACAGACCGAGGCTGCACGCCGACATTTTCAGAACAAAATAGAACAGGCTGCAGTGAGAGTCTCTCTCCATGGGATATTTAAAAATAGCAGGTTTGTGCATTTAGTCCTTCACAGGCAAACTCAGGTGTTTAGTGTTGCCGAAGCCCACAGGAACAAGACTTTTCCAAGTGAGGATTGGGATATATGCTGTCCCAGTCGAAATTAATATATAAACGCTTGAAGATCCACTCATCACTAAAAGTGCATGTCATAAAAAACTAAAGTCATGGTCAAAGTTGTCACATTGAAATTTAAAGTGTGCTGATGGATTCACGTCGTCAACTCCAGCTGCTGTGAGAGGCAGCAAAACATCCTTTCATTTTATAGTTGCAGTTCACTAATAAAACTCTCCACTAAATGAACAGTGGTTACATGAGCCTCAAAACCAGCCACAACTCAGCCCTGAGCAGAGTGACCGTCCTCTATTGACCAATCAAAGACTGCAGTGTTCACAGCTCCACCTTTTAGTACCAGATCTGTGTGCTAGGTACCCCAACAGAGGGGGGACCAAAAATGGTTCCATCGGTACCATCCACAACTTTTCACAGTGGAAACGGAAAAAAAAGCAGGGCACAGAAACAGGGCTTTAGTGGCCATCTCAAATCTTTTTGTAGTTATTTTGTAACTCTTTGTGGTCATTTAGAGACTTTTAGTAGTTTCTTTACGTCTCTGTAGTTATTTTGAGCCTCTTCCTGGTCAGTATGTGTCTCTTCAAGTGACATTTTGCAGGTGAAGGGCAGGGGAGGGGCCCTGACACTTTGGGCCCCCAGGCCTGTGCCCCATAGGCCTGTTCAGTAATCCATCCATGGGTGTATGAATATGTTTGCCAAATGTGGGTATGTGATCATGTATACTGTCTATTCTGTGTAAGATCACCACTTATTCTTGACTCTCTGGTATGAAAAATGAGATTCAAAACGAACAGACAGTAAATTCACTTCAAAATCTGGCAACAACCGCTTAATGGTGACAGAAATGGAAACTGATCACTTTTAGTACCATTGCACTTGAAGAAATTGAGCTTTGATATGAACAATGAAGCAATTTGTAAGACAGGTCCACAAAGACAAAATAGAACAATCAAAAGAAGAGTAACATGAGTAAGGCAACAGCAGTGGATATTAAGAGGAAAATGATTATGCTGAAGAGGAAAATAAATAGCAGAAAAAAAGTGATGAGGTAATGTTTTGGCCAGGAAGAGGGCGCGTGAGTGCCAGCTGGACTCAGGAGGGGGGATAGCGGACTATCACAATCCCACCACTGAGAGGCCATCTGTGGGTAAACATTCCCTCCCGCTCTCCCCCTGCACCTTTCCAGTTAAATCTCTGCACTTGAATTCCTTTACACAATCCCCCATGAACACATGCTATTAATAAATATATAATGATATTAGCTCAAGCATTATGTGAGTTGTTGAGTAGTAAAATACCATAATTCACACAGCAGCTGAGTTTTTATTTTCTGCAGGAGAGCATTACCCTTAGATAAATGCTTACATATTTCTTAAAAGTCAACATTTTGTGGAATAAAACTACAGTTTAGTGAAAAATAAAGACGAAATCTCAAAGAAATCCCTATAATTAGTGTCTAACCAGCATCCCCAGCATTAAAAAGTACAACCTTTTTTACAAAAATGACCCTTGCAACATGCAAACGGAAATTTTGTTAACAATCTTTGCCTGTAAAACACCTACCTCTTATTCTCAGCCTTGGCTCTGCAGCGTCTTACAAAAACCAGCTGTCATCAGTAAAGTTGGAGCATCCCAAGAGCCCTGTTCTCCCGTTACCTTCAGCTTTATCTTTTCCTCTCCCTCTCCTCTCCCATCTCTCTCTCCCTCTATTCCAGGAAACCCCTGTGTTCGAGCAGACGTTTAATCACATCACGAGCAACGCGGTCCTTCTGTTCTCACGGCTCCTCGGCCCCCTACTGTACTGTTTCCCCTCCTTCTTCCTCCATCCTTTTTTTTTTTTTTTACCTCACGTATCAAAGCCTGGGTGGCAGAGCTGAAAGGCTGCAAACTGCTTTAAATCCTTTCTGTGAGGAAATGGTGAGAATTTAGTTTGATCAGCATGTTTTGCTGGCTCCCAAAAAGCTCTGACTTTTGTTCAAGTGTCACAGGTTTGAAAAAAAAACTGTTCATATGCAAAGGATTGGTTAAATTTGGTTGTATGATTTGGAAATGATAGGTCTGGGTGGATAAATAAATACAAAACATTTGTGTTGCGAACACATATTTTTGCAATGTTTGCAAATTGCTCACTGTTGTTCCCAACAATATCTGGTCCTTTATACAATATTTGCTTGAAGCATTAAAAATAAAAGTAAGCGGTTTAAGGCACTCAAAGCACTTAAGATTTGGGAGAGATCATTTTCTTGTTTTAACACTGAAAAATTAAAAAGTGATATGAAGAGAAGGCTTTAACTTTAACCAAAGTGCTTTGGTCACCTAAAACTAAACACAAAGAAAAGTCAAACATACATATGTAATATTAAAGGACAACTTTGGTATTTTTCAACCTGGGCCCTATTTCCCCATGTGTATGTGTGCGTATGATTCATAGGTACAACTCGTTTTAAAACTGGTTCAGTATTGAGGGAGGCGGATGCAACCGGAGCCGCTAAACGAGCTAAAACGGTAACAGGGGCAAATGCGTCCCGTATAAGTTTGCGCATTAAAAGTGCTTTTTTTCGCCACTGACCGGTTCAGATCGCCAGTGCTATGAGTGCTATGAGCGGAGTCAGCTGTCAGTCAGTGTTGGAGCAGAGAGGGGGAGGGCTGCCCCGCTGGGTACTGTAAGTGAGTATGTGTGTATGGGATACCCCGCATGTCAAGGGGTGTCTCCTGCCTCACCTCTACCCTTTTGCTGTTGTGCTCTGTGGGAGAGGTAAGTGACATTGCTCTTGTAATATGTTTAAAAGTTAATTTTATGCTAACATAATCTTGTGTCGCTTAATTTCTGTAGGGGATCAAGTTTGTACGGTTATGTATGACGCAGGATTTTTGTTTTTGCCACTTGCTGTCAGGAGAGGAATAAACGGAGATCGCCTCTTAAGATATCCACCATTTGGGCCTCTTTAAATCTGCACAATGCAGACATCACCAGAGTCCACAGGCAACAAACAAACAAACAAAAACACTGAACATAATCCAGGCAGTGATTACATTTCCCTCAAAACTATGGCAGAAAAAGTTAGCAGTATCGACACAGGTTTGGAATACTAGATAGAAATCTAAAAATCTTGGTGAGTTCTGAGGGGCCGAATAAATAATAATAATAATAATAAAATGTTGTGACATTCAGCATTTAATAACTAAAAGGATGCGCTAAACTCTGTTGCCTTTTATTGTGTTTTGTTTTAATTGTCCAACCTCAAAACCACACAGGTGTGGTGCAACATTAAGCACGTGAGGATCAAATGAGGTCAGGGCACAGTGTAAACACTACATACTTGAAATTCCTTGATCATTAACTCCTTTCAGTATTGGTTTATTCTGAAAAAAGTTGAAAATGTTCATATCATGTCCTACATTAAGTGACAGCCTTTATATTTAAAAGTATATTTTATATGTCCGCTAATTATGAAATAACCACTGTATCAGTTTAGTTCTTGTGTCTGAGCTTTATGAGTTCAGATGAAATACATTAATTAAGTGTAGAGTATGGCTTCAACATCAGTCTTTTGAGCTGGAATGAATTTGATATACTCCCCAAGCGCAAAGGCAAAAAATTATGGTATAAAAAGTTTTCAGAGAATCAGTTCTTCATTTTCCTGACAGTGTACTTTGAATCAGTCGACAGCAACCAACCTCACTGTATAAGAGAGATGGAAATATGACCAAAAAAAGACTTGCTTAGGACTTGAAACACAAAGTTCAGGACTTAGACATGACTTGGGACTTAAGATTTACATCTGACTTAAGAGACAATGATTTTGTCCAACCTTCAAAAGTATAGTAAACTGAGAAAAGGACTGGGCCCAGTATTTACTCCTGAGGGACCCCACATGTAAAGGCATAGAAAGTAGAGGCCTATCCAGCTACAAGTGAGAATGTTGGCTAAACCCAAACACATGCTTTTGTTGCACAAGGGAATAAACGTAAAAACACTGTGTTTTACCTACTTTGTAATCATTTTTGTTTTTTTCGAAGATTGTTTTTGTGAGCTTTTTTGGCCTTTACTCGACAGGACAGTGGTAACATGAAAGTGGGAATAGAGGGGGGATGACGTGCAGCAAAGGGCTACAGGTCAAAACCTAACCCCCGCCGCTGCAGCAAGGACATAGCCCCTGCACATGGGACACCTGTTGCACAAGGTGAGCCACTCAGTGCCCCATTGTACTTGTATTTTGAAAAAGACTGTATGCATTAAAAACGCAGAAACTGTACATTTCCTGTGTAAACAGAAGTGTATTTTGAAAAGACACAATGCATGTTACAAGCGTAAATTGACATGGTGTCACAGGACATCAACAACAGAAGCAGAAGGGTACCTAGCACGTTAGATTTATACGTGAAAGGCCACTGACAAAGCAACATTATTTTCTGAGTTGGGATGAGAATGTGTTGGATAGGCAATAGAATATCATCAGCATTTTTTAAATTAAAAAGGAAACAACTGCTCATACTTTGTAGAGGTAAGATAAATAGGAACAAAATAAAGGGGAAAACCCACATGATTTGTTGCAAAGAAACTGGTGAGCTTGTTTGGATGAGTGTTTCATTCTAATTGTCCATCCTCACGTGTGGTGCAATATTAAGCACGTGAGGATCAAATGAGGTCAGGGCACTACATTCTTTACAATGACATGAGTAATGACAGGATTAATTACTGCTCAGAAATGAGTGAGTAGGAGTTTCAATCTTCATACAAAGAAACACTGGATTTTTATGATCATTAATTACTAACTGAAATCCTACATAGAATGAAAGCCCTTATATTTACAAGAATATTTTTATATCTATCTATAACTATGAAATAACCTGTCCCAGTTAAGTTCTTGCACCTGAGCTTTATACATTCAGTTAAAATACACAGTTAAGCGTAGGGTAGTATGGAGATATTTTGTGGTTTCAATTATGTGTTTTTGGACGTTTCAATCTGGGGCGCGGTAAGCCTCCATTAGGTGGAGTTGTGTTGCTACCCCCTCTCCCCTTGGATCTCTGCAAGTGTTGTGAGGACTCTAAAACTTCACCTTAGCCTCCCTCAGCATATGGGTGAGTAGATGATGGGTGAATTTCATTTTTGGGTGCACTATCCCTTTAAAACCCGAATCATGAATCTGATGACTTCTCTAAAGTCAGTCGACTGCAACCTCTCATTGTACCAGAAGGATGGAAATGTGACAAAAAAAAAGAGAGACACAAAGTTCAGGATTTAGACATGTCTTGTGACTCTGTTGCAAAGACTTAATCTCACTTGAAAGAACAGGACTTTGTCCAACCTTCACAAATACAGTAAACTGAGAAAAGAACTGGGCCCAGTATTGAGCCCTGAGGGACCCCACATGTCAAAGCATGGAAAGTAGAGGTCAAACCAGCTACAAGCGAGCATGTTTGGTAAAAAAAGATTAACCAGTGATGTGCAGTTGATGTTAAAGAGTAGTGTGATTACTGCACACATTATATTTTTGGGTTATTTTTATTACTTAAGTTACTGTGTTATTTATTAATGGGTACATTAATTATATTTAAGTAGTAGTAGATTCAGCATTATTTAGTTACTGGTAAAAAAATTTTTCATTGTCATTTATAGTACTTTGTATGTTGTTTCATTTGTATTTTCATGTGCTGTGTTTTAGTACAGTCATTGTGTTCCCTTGGTTATGAGCTAACTGGTTCCTACCTGTCCTTGTTTTGTGGGGACAGGTATGAGTGAGACACATGACAGAGTGAGTGCCTCATGCTTAACAGAAAATAGAAGTTGCTGTACCCTTAAGTTTGAATATGTTAGCACTGTCTTGCCGTGTTGGTACAAATTAAACAAAGAGGAAAAATGTTGTGGCCGAGAGCAGGAAATGGCTGGTAACTTTGATTAGCTTTGACTCAGTGATATAATTATATCTGACACCCAAGTTGATCTTCTTAAATATTTTAAAGATGGAGACTTACACAATTTTTCCCCATCATTTTCCCCCAACGCTATTTCAACTTTTTGTCTAACATGAATAAAAACAAGGATGTCCAGGCTTAGAGTTTTCAACCCTGTGACACCACAGCATGCTTTGGGCCAGAAGGGAGAGAAAATTACCATTTTAACATAAATTCAACCAATTTAAGAAGTGGGGAGTGTGGAAATCAGTGGTGTCAGTAGCTTGTGTGGTGCATTAGTGGAAAATATGTCTGTGTCGGTGTTCTGAATGTGCATGAGAACAAAGTGAAAACAGGGAAGCTGCAGCAGCTGCAACAACAGCAGAGTGGAGAGCCAGCCAGAGCCACGGCTACCACCCTCAGGTGTTCCCAGTTACCCTGATGATCACCTGCCTTCAGAGAGAGCACAGACAAATGAATCACATAGAACACAAGATGAGAGAGACAGGCAGTGTAATATCATCAGCATTGTGGTTACAAAAAGGGAAAACACTCAGAGGCCGTTTACACGTACACGGTGATTTTGATAAACGGAGACATCTTCCTTCGTTTGTGCCCTTCGTTTACACACAAACAGAGATTTCTCCTCTGAAAACGAGTCTTTCTAAAAACTCCGGCCAGAGTGGAGATTTTGGAAAACTCCGGTTGCGCGTTTGCATGTAAACTGAGATAAACGGAGATAAACGGAGTTATAGGCAGCCGACGTCGCAGTATGCGCTGGAACTTGCGCCTGTGTCAAAAGTGCGACCTATGTTGCTATGGTGACAATGGATACATGGAAGGCTTGAGCTTCTCGTTACACTGCCACCTACAGGTTTGGCATGCTCTTGTGTATATATACACAGGTAAGTGTAAACGAAGATCTTTTTGAAAACGGAGACGGTGAAATGTCCGTTTATGAAAATAGCCGGCAACGTGTAAACGGCCTCTCATACTTTACAAAGGACAGATGAAGAGGGACAACATGGCTTAAAAATGTTCCCTCAATTTCCCTTAAACCTTAATTTGTTGCAAAGGAACTGGTGAGCTTGTTCCAATGAATGCTTTAACTGTTCAGCCTAAAATCCACATAGGTGTGGTCCAACAGCAGATCTGGATCTGATGCAGGTGCATCGTACAAAGGAAAGACATGATTACTGCTCAGAAATAATTCAGTAGGAGTTCATGTTCACATCATATCCTAAATAAAGTGACAGCCTTTTAATTTATAAAAAACATTTTGGATATTTTGCTCACTAAAAAGATAACCAGTGTGTCTGTTTGGTTCTTTTGTCTGAGTTTTATGAGCTGGGCGAAATTGCCTACATTAGTTAAGTGTAGGGTAAGGCTGTGGTACATTCCAGCGCTAATTAAATCTCATTGTGTTTAAATTATCAGCTTACAGTTGACAAACTGTTCCACAAATTATATTCCACAAATGTAAAATGCATTCAGGCTACAGTATGCCATCTTAGTGTGCTGGATTTCTTTATATGGTCTTCATGTAGAAGAATAGGCACAGGCAGTAAGAGGAAAAGTAAGGTTTGGTTGTGTATGACAGAGAATTTTGTTTTTGCCACTTGCTGTCAGGAGAGGAATAAAAGGAGATCACGGTCTGGGCCTCTTTATATCTGCACAACGCAGACATCACTAGAGTCCACCGGCAACAAACAAACAAACAAAAAAACAAACAATACAACTGAACATATATCAGGCAGCGATTACATTTCCCTCAAAACTATGGCAAAATAAGTTAGCAGTATTGTCACAGGTTTGGAATACCAGGGAGAAATCTAAAAATGTTGGTGAGTTCTGCGAATAAATATTAATAACAAAATGTTGTGACATTCAGAATTTCATAACTGAGAGAATGTGCCAAACTCTGTTGGCTTTCATGTGTTTTAGAGGGATGTATAGAGGGTGAACTTGTTCGGATGTGTGTTTTGTTTTGATTGTCCAACCTCAAAACCACACAGGTGTGGTGCAACATTAAACACGTGAGGATCAACTGTAGGTCAGGGCACAGTGTAAACACTACATACTTAGCAATGATATGATTCATGGCATGATTAATTACTGCTCAGAAATGAGTGAGTAAGAGTTGCAATCTTCATACAAGAAACACTGTGTCCTTGATCATTAACTCCTTTCAGTATTGGTGTATCCTGAAAAAACTTGGAAATGTTCATATCATGTCCTACATTAAGTGACAACCCTTATATTTAAAAGTATAGTTTATATGTCCACTAACTTTGAAATAACCACTGTATCAGTTTAGTTCTTGCATCTGAGCTTTATGAGTTCAGATAAAATACATTAGTTAAGTGTAGCTTGAGGCTTCAACATCAGTCTTTTGAGTTGGAATGAATTTGATAAACTCCCCAAGTGCAAAGGCAAAAAATTATGGTCTAAAAAATGTTCAGAGAATCAGTTCTTCATTTTCCTGACAGTTTACTGTCAGTCAACAGTAACCAACCTCTTTGTACCAGAAGGATAGAAATATGACAGAAAAAGACTTGCTTAGGACTTGAAACACAAAGTTCAGGACTTAGACTTGAGTCACTGACACTCCGTTGCAAAGACTTAATCTCACTTGAAAGAACATGACTTTGTCCAACCTTCATAAATATAGTGAACTGAGAAAAGTATTGGACCCAGTATTGACCCCTGAGGGACGCCACATGTCAAGGCATGGAAAGTAGAGGCCTAACCAACTACAGGCGAGAATGTTTGGTAAAAAACATAAACCACTGAAGTGCAGAGGCCTTAGTCTCATTTATCAAGTTGATGTTAAAGAGTAGTGTGATCAAGATCATAGTAAGTTTTTAGGAAAATTTAAATTGCGCTGTGAATGTGATTGGCCGAGAGCAGGAAATTGTTTGTTACTTTGATTAGATTTGACTCAGTGATATAATTACTACTGAAACCCAGTTTGATCTTTTCAGATATTTAAAAAAAAAGAAGAAAAGAACACAATTTTTCTCTGTGGTTTGTTCAAAGAATGCTAATTCAACTTTTTGTCTAACATGAATAAAAACAAGGACATCCAGACTTAAAGTTTTCCACCCTGTGACACCACAGCATGCAAGGGAGAGACAAATGACCATATTAACATAAATTCAACCAATTTAAGAAGTAAACTAAGGATTAAAAGTGTGTAAATCAGTGGTGCCAGTAGCTTGTGTGGTGCATGAATGGAAAATATGTGTGTGTAGGTCAATCAGTTTCAATCAATCAATTTTATTTATAAAGCCCAATATCACAAATCACAATTTGCCTCACAGGGCGTTACAACATACAACATCCCTCTGTCCTTTGGACCCTCACAGCGGATAAGGAAAAACTCCCCCCAAAAAACCCTTTAACGGGGAAAAAAACGGTAGGTGTTTTAAATGTGCATGAGAATAAAGTGAGAACAGGGAAGCTGCAGCAGCTGCAACAACAGCAGAGTGGAGAGCCAGCCAGAGCCACGGCTACCACCCTCAGGTGTTCCCAGTTACCCTGACGATCACCTGCCTTCAGAGAGAGCACAGACAAATGAATCACATATGACACCACAGGTCTCTGGAGAGACAGGCAGTGTAATATCATCAGCATTTTGGAATAAAGAAAAGGAGAAACACTCATACTTTGCAAAGGATAGATGAAGAGGGACAACATGGCTTAAAAATGTTCCCTCAATTTCACTTAAACCTTAATTTGGTACAAAGAAACTGGTGAGCTTGTTCCAATGAATGCTTTAACTGTTCAGCCTAAAATCCACATAGGTGTGGTCCAACAGCAGATCTGGATCTGATGCAGGTGCACCGTACAAAGGAAAGACATGATTACTGCTCAGAAATAATTCAGTAGGAGTTCATGTTCACATCATATCCTAAATAAAGTGACAGCCTTTTAATTTATAAAAAAACATTTTGGATGTTTTGCTCACAAAAAGATAACCAGTGTGTCTATTTGGTTCTTTTGTCTGAGTTTTATGAGCTGAGCGAAATTGCCTACATTAGTTAAGTGTAGGGTAAGGCTGTGGTACATTGGTACGGTACGTGCTAATTAAATCTCATTGTGTTTAAATTGTGTCTGCATGTGTCTGCATGATATGTTCCGCCAATGTAAAATGCATTCAGGTTACAGTAGGACATCATAGTGTGCCGGATTTCTTTATATGGTCTTTGTGTGGTCTTTATGTAGAAGCACAGGCACAGACAGTAAGAGGAAAAGAAAGGTTTTTGTTGACGATTAAAGGACGTTAACATATTCTTTTAGAAACCTTAAGTACTAGTATGAACCAGTATGTTCCCTTAAAAATACATGTAAAAATAACAAATAAATTGGCGAGAACACAAACAATTTCTCCATTTTTCTTTTAAAAAACATGACTTTTATTTTCAGATTCACAAGTCATACATTGCACATTTAGTCAATGGAATTGATGTCTGGAGTGCATTCAACAACATTTAAAGCATTTAATGTACATTTATTCGTGTATGAGTCTGGTATCATCTTGTAAAGATTCATTTGAATCATAAAATAAATGCTTTTAAAGAAAACAACTTGCCTTCATCTTTTACGCAGTAAAAAGTTGTGCGTCATGTCTTACTAAAGACCAAAATAACACATGAATTCGGCCTGTTGCAGGCCAGTGTTGGTCAAATACTATTACAGTACAATACATCTAACACATAGACAATCTCAACATCAATTAGCATCTTTCTTCTGACACATCACAGAGCTGACTCGATGGTTATGTCCCGACCCTCCTTGACTTTTCCCTCAAAAGGACAGATCATCAGCGGGGCGGTGTTCTTCCCATCATCTTGAACACAGGGGTTAAAGTACGGATACAGGGGCTCAGTGAAGTCACAGTTGCTGTAAGTGTAAATGTGAGTCTTGGCTTCTGCGTCGTAGAAGGACACCACTCCCTCCTCGTAGTCCAGGAAGATGCCGACTTTCCTGGGGGCTTCCTGGAGGTGGAGTGTGACGCAGGGGCCGGCGCAGGCGCTGAGGCTGCCGCCTTTTCGCCGGCAGATCGCCCAGTAACCGTTGTCGGGATTCACTGTGATGGCCCCCTTTCTGGTGATGGATTCTCTGGCCACGCCAAGATCCCAGTCTGTTTTATCTCCAACCTGAAACACAACATACAGAATACAGAGTCAGCCATGCATGTTTCCTTTTAATTAAGTGCTTTAAATACATTTGGTGCAATTGATTTAAAATAGTTTTTGTTCATGTGTTACTTTTAGGCTTTTCCTGTACCATGTCAAGTAGTGTGTTACAGTTGAAAAACCATAAATTCCTGATACAAAAATGGCAAATTGACACATTTTTGACTCAAATGTGACTCCGTATTTGGCTTTGACTGTGTGCAGGCTGTCCTTCTAAATCCTAATAAACCTTTGTTTATCACCACTAAGACACGACTCCACTTAGTGAACAACATGTGCTAGCTAAAAGTGTGTTTTCTTGTTTCAAAGATGCTCACCTGAACCACCCAGTAGCGTCTTCCAGATGCAAAGTTTTGTTTCCCCAAAACGCAGACGCAGGCGTTAAACCGCTGAGGATTGTCTGGGAGCTGGGCATTATTCCTCTGGCTGCTGACGCTCACCTGTAGACCAACATAACCATCATTATCATCTTACACATTAGCCTAATCAGCGACAATTAATAGCCTTATTGATTTCCAAATTAGCGTTTTAGCTTCCTGTGCTTTCTTCTCCAATTTCCATGTGATAATATACCACATTACTTTCACCTTGTGAAAGTAAAATGTGGCTCAGCAGGTTGTGTCTACATGCATAAGCTTGAACAATTATAGCTTAACCTGCTGCGTCAGAACAAAAGATTGTTTGTCTTTACAGTTCTTAAATGTGAGGAATCCAAACTATTCTGAGGACTAGTTTCCTTGGAGGACTCTTTGATCTTCACACATTTAATGTAATGATGATATAATCAGACAATACCTTCTTTCTGTCTGGAGACAGGACCAGCCAGCCTGACGCGGTCTCAGGATCCAGAGTGACATCAACTGCAGAAACAAAGAAGAAAAACAGTGAGTCGGGTAATAAAAAGGAGGGCTTTAATCCAGGTTTGACGAGGCTATTGAAAAAAGAAATGGGTGTGTGATTGTGAACATACCTGCGTATTGATTCAGCAAGTCCGCTTCTGCAAAAAATAAAAAAAAGAAGAGGAGAAAGGTTATTTTCATGCACTGACTGTCACATAATATCTTGAATCCTTTTGTGAAGTAAATAATTTAAAAGATCACTGACCTTGTGCAGACAGTTGGTTTGCAAGGTCCTGGCAGACGTCCACAAGCTTGGAGACGGCTCTCGTCAACGTCCCCATGCAGTTATCCGAGTGGACCGTGACCTCAGACCAGTCTCTGGTGGTCGGGAGTCGACTCAGAGTGGGGAAGCTCTAAAATCAGAAGAGCACACACAGGTTTCTCATGAGCACATGTCTTGAAATGTTGATGCAGCACAGAAATGTTGAAATGCAGTTTGAGTATCTTACCCGCACGAGGTGCACAGGGTTCGGGGCGTGCTCCAGGTTCTGCAGCACGCTGTTCCTTGTCTGCAGCTCTTTGACTTCCCGCTGCAACTCCTCGTACAGCTCTGCGGCTCTCCTCTCGGCCTCCTGCTGCCTCTCCTCCAGCTCCTCCACCAGCTCGGCCTGCTGTCTCTGGATGGCGTTTATCAGCATGTCGCAGACCTGAGCGCTGCGTTGTATCTCCCCCTCGGAGATTTGCTGTTGATTGAAATGATGAAAACATGTAAATTTACACATAAAAACAATCAAACGTGACCAGTTGGATCTTTCTGAACATGCATCCATGCTATAACTTACTCTGCTTTGAGCCACTGAATCTTTTATCTCGTCCATTTTTCTCAATCTGGCGTGGATCATCTGTTGAACGCTGGCCTTTGTCTCCCTCAAACAAATCTGAACAGTCAAAAAAGGAACAGTTTTGAATATAATGTGCTGCAAAATGTACAAAAATGCAACAGCTTTATTGGCTTCAAGCCAAAATATGTAGATGAGTTCCTCACCTTGACCTTCTTGCTCTTCTTCCCAATGGGGACGACTTTGTGGTTCTTGTGGTTCCTCTCTGTGCATCTCTCACACACAGGCTTCTGGTCCTTCTCGCAGAACATCGTCAGCGGGTTCTTGTGGGTTCTGCAGAGGTGACTGGTGGCGTAGGTGGCCGGATCCATCAGCCCGTGCCTCAGCAGCTCCGGATCCCTCAGGTGTGGCGTGAGGTGAAGCTCGCAATAAGACGTCTGGCACGCTAGGCACGACTTGACCGATGGCATCTTGTCTCCGTTGCAGACGTCACATGGAACCTCATCAACCTCGAAAGGTTGGTTTAGGGAATTTTTCCTGCTTCCTGCTTGCCCCGGAGCATCGCCGTCCTCTTGGTTACTTTTAAATAGAATTAAATTATGTTAAAATTCAATTTAATTTTGCTTTTTGAAAATTGTTTCCAAGCATCTGAAGGAACCAGAGTGCTTAAAAAAAAGTACAAAAAGAAACAAACCTTTCATAGAATTTAATGATATCAGCGTATCCATGGTTGATCCTGAGCTGTGGGCGTGTGCTGAATGTCTTTTTGCACAGCGGACACTCGGGTTTGGGTTTTGTATCCCAGAAACCTTTGATGCAGTCCAGGCAGAAGTTGTGTCCACAGGGGATGGTGGTCGGGTCGGTGTAGATTTCCAGACAGATGCAACACTTGAATTGCTCCTCGAGCGGCACGGCGAGGGCCATGTTTGTGACTGGAGAGAATAAATTATATTACTTTAACATGCATATGCTCATGCACAATTTAACTGCACATCATGCATATAAGACAGATCGTCTTGTCTCCAGCAAAATTCACAAACATCGAACAATGGTATTTTTTTGCTATCTAATACAGAAGAAGTATGAATAAATACTATTAAATATTTCCTCTTGCCTTTTTGTCCAGGCTTTGAGACCATTAAAGTGCATCAAAGTTACAATCGTTAAATGTTTTTAATCGTCTGTACAAACAAAGACTTTCTAAAAGTAAAGTAAATTTCGAATAATGCAATGCAATAAATGTAATGAAGTAGATGTCAAATAGTAAAATACATTTCAGCATTGATGTCGCAGTGTGTCATTCTGTTTTCTTGTGTCTCATAATGCTTCAGTATCCTCTTACCTGTTTGGGCTGTCATGTTGAGCGTCCTGATCGTTCTCATCAGATGCAGCACACAGTGCATGTTGCAGCCTTTATATACTCACAGTCATGCTGCCTGATCACCGTTAAGCTCCTCCCCACTGGGTTCAGGTACTTTTCAACATCATCACTGAAATTTTCTGGTATTTCTGGTTCCTCGACTTTGACTTGCTATTGTATATAACTCTACCCTGAGGTCACATGGTCAAGCTCTCCGAGGGCTTGGCTCTCTTGGCTGCAGCCTGAGCTGTAATCGGAAAGGCAGATCAGCACTGTAGTTTGAATTCCCGACATGTCTGTGACCAAGCAGCAGCCAAAACGTAACAAGCTAATTGCTCAGGTTAATAGGTATGTGCACCTGTGTAGAAAATAAATGTAGAAAACCACCTGAGATGACCATAATATTTAATAAATGTAATCAAACTGCATTGTGCCATGGCCACCCTGCTGTGACCCAACATGTGGGTATGTTTTTGGTTAGATTAGATTAGACTACAAGTCAGCAGTAACTGATCTGCCCATAGAGGACATAGCAAGCTGCCTGCGTCGAATACTTTTCTTTTTTACCCTTTTTTATTTGACAATCAAAAAATTCACGCAAAAGGGAGATTGCAGAGTGACGAGCGTTAGAGTAAAGGTTCATTTATTCTCCCTTAGATACGTCCGTACAACCATCAGGTGATGGTGGAGGAGGTTGTAATGATGCACCTTTCAATGGTGGTCTGTCGGGACATTTAATACTTGTGGCATTTGGCAGAGAATTCTTTTCACTACATAACAGATTGATTCTTCTGTATCACCATTTCTTAAATATCTGTTTCATGTCTCTCTCTACACAGCCCCCACAATTTGGAGGCACTGCTCAGTTTTGTTCATATCTGTAAGCTTTCAGGAAATGTGCACAAATACAGATGAAATGAACGCAGAGCACAGACAGAAAGATCTGTGTGTGTCCGTATACGTATCTAACACTGAGCATAAATGAGTATAAGAGTTGGGTGCAGTGCAAAAACAAAAAGAAGACAACATTTGCAAAAAAATGAACAAAAAAAATGTATTCTGGATTTCGTTGTATGTTTGTACAATGGCAGTAAAGAAATCTGAAATCTGACACACAGAGACAGACAACTATTCACACTCACATTCACACCTACGGACAATTTAGAGTCACCAGTTAACCTGCATGTCTTTGTCTTTGGTGGGAGGAAGCCGGAGTACCCGGAGAAAACCCACGCTGACACGGGGAGAACATGCAAACTCTGCATAGGAGGGCTCCTCCACCCTGGGATTCAAACTGGGAACCCTCTTGCTGTGAGGCGACAGTGCCAATTTTTCAGTTTATATGAGATAATTCAGTAGATAATTACTTATGAATGATTATTAATTTTTGTTTAAAAAAAAGGCAAAAACTATAGAAGACTTTCCGAATTTTCAGACTTTCATTGTCTTTAACAACATTTTTAAACACACACACACACACACAAATATGGGAGATGCCATTTCGTAGAGAATCAACTCTCTTATCCTCCCAGTTTGCACTGTATGAAAGAAACTGCAACCAATTTTCCACCACACCAAAGCCACACAGTTCACACAATCATATATAATATATTTTAATTTTCAGTGGCCAGAGGAATAACACCAGTCCTCAACTGTGCAACTTTAGATTCACAAACTGTAACAGAATATTCAGGACCAAACTTTTGTTTAATATGCATCGAGGTTCGTAATATACTTTTTTTTATCTTGCTATTTAGTTTGATTTGTCGAGATGTACGTGCATAAACCACATGTGCAAGTCCATCAGTGCACATGCAGTGACGTCAAGAACAAACAGATGTTCTTGATAGATAAGAGATAAGAGTTGTTTTAGTACTTCTGCATTTTTCTGTTTAAATGCGTTTCAGCTCCGCTGTCACAACGGAAAAAAGGAAGACAAACCTTTTCTTTAAGTCCGAAGTGTAAACAAACGCCCGAGTAGCTGCACGTCAGAGGGAAATATTGTTTTTCAGTGAACTGATTTAACTTACGTCTAACAGAAAAGGGTATGAGATAAGATATGGCCAACTCATTGTGTTAGAGACGGATTGTTTTCTTTCTGCAGACTCTCTGGTTGTGAAAGTATTAAGCTCCTTTACTTCAGTAACAGAGGACAGTACTGCAATAATAAAACACTCTACATGCATTGTTTAGTGGATGATCATCCTATGTGTTGCATGTTGAATCTTCTTCTGGAAACAAGCAGAGGTTTGGACTTAAGTTTTGTTACTTCAGACTTGACTGTTTGCAACTCAACGTAGAACTGTAGAGAACCATGAAGAACTAATGCGATGTTAAATACCGAAGAAAATTTCATTCACATTCAAAAAGTAATGCACAAAAAATCCAATCTAGAGTATGTAAAACATGTGGGTCGAAAAATACGCCAAACTTGTAAATGTTAGAGCAGTGGTTCCCAACTGGTCCAGCCAAGGGGTCCAGATTTCTCTTTAGTCATTAGTTCAAGGTCCACAAAGTTCAATATATTCAACGTCATACTTGCGTTTGGCCATGTTGTCGAGCTAGTTTGCTGTCTCTGTTAAGCAGCTGTCCATTAGTCACTCACTCTACAGCAAAAGCTCTGAACCAGATATTTACTGTACTTCAAAATATAAAGTGTGTCTTTTACAAACTCTGATACATCACTAACGGTCCTTTCAGAATGGGCTCGCGACCCAATGAGTTGGGAATCACTGTGTTTGAGCATGCATGATTTTTATGAGTTTAATATGTTATTACTCTGCTTTTAAAATTGCATTTGGTAAAGAGCGAATTACAACTTGTTTAGGACTCATAACTCAAAGTCAAGGACCTGGGACTTGAATTGGTCAGACAAAACATGTCAGTGTTGACTTGACCTTTTTGCACCAGGCTGTAAACATGTTGATTTCTGCTGTAAAGCTGGGCATTTCATATGAATGTCTATGAGGACTGACTCGCCTCTAGAGCCAGCTTCAAGTGGCCATTCAAGGAACTGCAGTATTCAGGACTCGGGTGTTCCGAATTTAGCTAGGTTGGCTAAACTGGCACACTTACGGAAATGCTCATTAAAGTGCACTGTCCATGTAATCTTACACTGTATAAACAGAATAAAAAGTGAAGTACAAATACTTAAAAACTAAACTGGCTCAGAGGTAGAGCAGGTCGTCCACTATTCAGAAGATCAGTGTTTCGATCCCCAGCTCCTCCAGTTCGCATTTCAAAGTAACCTTTGGCAAGATACTGAGCCCCATATCACTCCCAATGGCTGTTTCATCAGTGTGTGAGTGCATGTAAATGGTTACCGAGTTGCAGGTGGCACCATGTATAGCAGCCTCGGCCACCAGTGTGTGACTGTGTGTGTTTAGTTTAGTTTAGTTTATTTAAGAAGGGACAGTGTAAATGAATATTACCCATGGTATAAAAATGCTAGAATTAGCCAAAAGGCTATTTTTCATCTGTAGTCCCTTGGCCAAGATGTTACACAAGGCTACCTGAAATACAACAAAGTAGAAACAAACAAAGAAAAAACTGATTAATGTAAGTCCAATATTCACTCTCTTCTGGCTCTGTTTTGGTTTGGGTTCTTTAGCTACTAAATGCTCCACTGTGTTCACCAGCTAGTTGCTAACTGTGTCTGTCTGCTGTTCGTCGCCCAGTTCATGCAGACGTATGCACCTGATATGCTGCAACCAGTGTAGTAATAGACAATGAGTCATCTACACACACACCTACACGCACACAGGTATCAGCCGTATGAAGACGTGGGCAGACTCAATGACTCACAGCAGGTCCAACAGAATCTCTATTGTGATACTCAGAGTGCTGACAGAGTCTCCAGTAAGCATTTTAATGTTGTTTTCCTGATCAAGGTGGAGCTAATTATTGTACATCATGTAATCATTCAATCCAAGAACGTATGATTTTATAAGATGGATGTGTATACCTTTCTGTAAAACTACATAAAAAGTGTCACACTGTGAGCTTCAGATGTTTTAAACTTTTAAACGGAGCCCCTGCTTCTGTTTTTTATGCTAAACCAAGCTACTCCAAACTAACTGCCTGTCAGCTGTAGGTTGATATCAATATACACATACAAAAATGGTATCAATGCTTTCATATAACTCAGGACAAAAATGTCAAACTATTTCTTTAGTCTGCAAAGTACCTGTTAGCCTACTGTTTCTGTCACATAAAGGACAATATCTGTCTCTGTAGTGGAAAGTTGTGTATACTGGTGTGGAAATACCCGAGTTAGGCAACACATTCTCACTCCCCACTCATCAAATACAGACACTTCCCCAACATGTCAAACTGTAACACTCTATGTACAGTACACGTCCAGCATTAATTTATATTACTTACATGCAGTGTGTTATTGTTAGGTATATTTCCTTTGATTTAGGGAACAAAGGCACGAGGTTAGGTCATACTAGCACACTACATTGTTAGTTAAATAACTCAGTTGACTTTTGGTTTCACCAGACACAAACAGCAATCCCCCAGGTGAAAGTCCAGAGTTTGTTTGACCCGTATACTCCAGCAGCTGCTCAGGCTATAAAAAAACGCTGCAGTTAGGTGCATCTCATGCAGAGGGCCATTGACCGTGCATAAGTATTTGATGAACTGGGAGTGAGACAGGGTTGTAAGTAACCTGGAAGCCCTGCCCCTAGCAAATTTGAATTTCCTCTGCATGGGGATCTGGCCCCGACGAGCAGAGCCTGCCGAATCGCCATCGGACCAATCAGATCATTCTATCTGACAGAGACGGGCTCTGGGCGGGCGTAACATGATGACGACAGCGCTGTGCCATAAGAGTTTAAAAGTAAACAGCCAAGATGGCAGCTGCTGAAGGATTGCGTCCATTCAATTTAGCTTTGGAAGAAACGCTAAGCCAACTACACTTATCTTTTTCCTTGAGAGAGGAACAGAAGACTGCCCTAGAAGCCTTCGCTTCCAGGAAGGATGTTTTTGCTGTTTTGCCAACGGGATACGGCAAAAGCATAATATACCAGTTAGCCCCACTGGTCGGCAAACCAATGGGGCTTACTGCAATGAATACGTCACCTTGTTTTTTGCTCTGATTGGCTATCGTGCTATCCAATTGCGTGCTGCCGCATTTAATATGCCTCAGTTAGTGCCGCCCCTTGGGTAGGAAGGATCTATCGGTGAGGGCCAGACTCAAAATCTTTCTAGATTTGAGTCTGGATTTCCAGGCTAGGTTGTAAGCAAGTAAGTACCTCAAAATTATACTTCAGTGCAACACTTGAGAAAATGTGCTTAGTTACTCTCCACCACTAAACATAAAAAAGTTAAAGTAGGTTAACCAATCTTTACAAGTCTGGATAATAAATTAAAAACAAGACTGAGGGCTTATCTATGCTCCCTTTATGAACAAAAATGGATACGTTCTTTTTGAGCGTTGTAAACCTCACTGCCCTCATGCACCATGTGTTGTCTATGCTGGCATAGATACAGCCAATAGATGGCACTGAGTCTAAAGTTGCAGACATCAAACGAGGAGACGGTTAGTCGGGTTGTAATGACGTTGTACCTTTTAATAGAGGACGTGCAGTGCTAGTGGACGGAGAACTCTTCTCACTATATTACTGATTTGTTCTGTTCCACCATTTTTAAATCTTCTTTGTGTCCTACGGTTGTATCTTGCTTGAAGTTCATTACAATGCCCCCACAATCTCTGGTGGCACTGCTCCATTTCGTCTGTATCTGTAAGCTTTCAGGAAATGTGCACGAATACGGACGAAATGAGCGCCGACTACAGACAGAAGGCTCCGTCCGTCTCCGTATTTGATGAGTGTACAGCCATGGTAACGACTCTATGAAACACTGCAGAGAAAGGCACAGTGGTGTTTTCAGAGAAATGCTCACATCAGCGTGCTAACATGCTAAAGTTTAGCAGTTAATGTTTACCATGCTCACAGTAACGAGTTAGCGTGCTAAGATGTGTTGATTAACATAAAGTATAGCTGTAGCTGAAAGAAATGCCGTAGTTTTTCAGGTATTTGGTCATAAACCAAAAGATTGGACAAACTTAAGGCTTGAACTAATGAAAACTTGAGTGATCTCCAAAGTTTAAAGACAAAACCGAGGGGGTCAAAAATTTCTGGCAAGCCATTGTTGAGATATTTCATGCACATCAACCTCATGCTGGTGCCAAAACATGAGTCAGGATCACCAGAATCGTCAGGATTCATTCTCTGAGAACCAGGTATGTCTTGACAAAACCCTAAGCCTAACCCTTTACCGCAAACCACCAAATACTTGAAATATTTTAGCCTGGAGCAACATTGCTTATGTTTTTTGGCACGAGCAAAGAAAAGCTCCATGTGAATCTGCTTGCATGTGTGATAGAAACAGGAAACGCAGTCTCAGTGATAAACAAAGCGAGATCGAGGTGACAGTGTCTAGAAAAAAGCACATTGTATTACTTAAACACCCATGTCGGAGTGAAATTTTTGCACACAGTGTTATATGTATTACACAAGAAGATTTTAAATGTGAAATTGTTGGGTCATTAAATAATCTCTCAGTGTTGCATCACAGCATAATCATGGAAAACAACACCGGAAGGACACTCATGATTAATCACTTGTCATACAATGACTTAATGATTTGTGGTAAATGACTAATGAAAAGGACATTATGTTTTCCCATTGCACAACACTGATGACTAACACTCACCAATAAGCTACTCCACAGCTACATACTACAAATTAACAAGGCTTTAAAGATGATATCAATACAGCTGGTGATAATTTAATGACAAGCTGTAGCCAGCCAAGAGGTAGCCGAGTAAATAATTTAAAAGCACATATACAGTTCATCAGCTGCTCACTGCTGGCTGTATTAGTCAATTTGTAGACTTAGAAGACTACTGAGTGATCACTGTATGACAGGTTTATTTCAATAATGAAACAAAATGTGACCATAATTATTCCTTGTAGCCTGCAAACAGACATTAGAACACTTAATGACAAAAGACCTTCAATTTGAAGTAACGAAATAACAACTGCAAATACTGCAAAAAGTTCTTTTATGTTACATATCTGTCACATCCTTGTTATTTACAACTTCTTCTATGTAAGTTTATATGCTGCATTAATTGGGAACAGCAGACTGTTTCTGTCGATATATGTAAAAAGATACTGTTCTAAACCTATCATGTTGTAGATGTTCTGCTAAATGTTCTTTTTTTTTTTTAAAATGATGTTGTAGTTTTATTTCATGTAAATGAATGACATCTTTATTATAATTATTTTATTTGTGTATCATGCATATAACTATACCAAGCCTGCAAGATTTTACACAACATTACAACCACAAGTGAATGTAAACCATATTTTTTGAATAGAAGAGTTGAAGAAAACACAATGTAAGCCACTAACATCACTGTACTCTGTATGCTCGGGCTGGCTCTCCTTACAACTTTGTAGACTCTTTCATTGGCATTCTCTTGTTTACAAAGCTATTCTTGGCCTACTTCCAGCATACTTATGTGTGTACATTAAGCAAAAAATTGAAAATGGCTATGCTCACCGTTCTTATTGTCTGTACCGAGGGTACGTACAGGGTTTGGGAAGCGAGCATTTATGTACGCAGCTTCTTATGTGTGGTATCTTCTGCAGAAGGACTTAACGTTGCATTCATTGGTTCCTCTCGGCCGTTTCAAAACACCGTTGCAGGATTTTTGTAGACAATCTTTTATATGCCAATGTCACAGTAGCCCTTTTTAGATAGGAATTGTGCAAATTTGCAGGAAAGCCCAATCAGTCTTCGTTCAGCATTGGCAGTATAAAAACAAAATCGGGGAGTGTAGAAAAATGCCGCCTACCTACTTTTGTTTATACAGAATGTGCCTTTTTCGGGGCAATGGGGGGCGTGAGCAAGTAACAGAACGTGTAGCTCAGCATGTGACGTAAACAGTGACGTGGGAGGGAAGCCGCGGCTAGTCAGGTGGCGATTCTCTTGTAAGTCAGCCCGTTCTTCACCGTTACCGTCATCTGACAGTTAATGGCCCCTTCGTTTGTGGGGGCAAGGCTCATCTTTACAGTATCTGTCAGGTTTGCGTTTCCCTCTTGCTACTTGCTAATTCCTGCTATCAGCTGTTTCCTGTTTATCCACCGCCAGTGGCTCGCATGTGCGGTGTCATCATGAGCTCCTCCCACAAGTCATCAACAGCCCCTCCTGTGGCGAAAGGGCGCCTGTTTTTTTCAACCAAAAAGGTTCAGCCAATATGACTACCCTACGAGGCGAAAAATTGGACACCTTGGATCAACTCGCCAATCCGACTCTGTGTGTCTAAACGCTCGCAGCTGGCCGGCAAAACGGCCCAACATTCGCGGAAAATCTGGCAGTGTAAAAGGGGCTAGTGTGTCTTAGCTGGTCTTTGTAATCATGTGTAGTTGCCATTTTTGTGTTTTTATGGTTAATTTCTAGTATATATCAACATACTTTTTGGCTTTCTTCGTAGTAGTCTTTTTTGTGTTTTATATTACTTGGTTTAGAGCTTTACATTTTTATTCTGTATTTTTGTTTTATGTTGTCTTTCTGTAACTTATGTTGCTTTCAAGGACGTTCGTGAAAAGGAGAATTGTAATCTCAAGAGGTTTTTCCAGTTAAATGAAGGTCAAATTGATTTTCAAAAAAAACAAATCAAGAAC
>NC_065522.1:18983732-19000177 GCF_006386435.1 Epinephelus moara
GAAAACAGTGCACCTTTAACATGCGGGAACATATCCCACATGTTTTAAAAGGCTGCGATCATGTGACCATACTTCTCTCTGTGACAGCTTACTGGCTCCGAGCCATAGATGGGAACACGCTGGCTTGTAAGCATTAATTTAGCTTGGCTCATTATTAGCTGGTAGTGATCCGGTGAACTCCGCTGAAAGGAAGGATAGCGAGGCGTTCGGGTGCCGTTCACCAACAATAAGGTAAAACTTTAATGTCCCTGTAGGGCAGTTTGGTTTGCAGTCAGTAAAGGGAGACATAACAATACAATATGACAATACAGCTCACATACAGAACACCAAGACCACACACATGAAATCAATGACCATTAAGGGCAACTATTGCAGATGGGACAAAGGAATATCTGTACCTATTAGTACAGCATTTTGGAAGAATAAACCTCCGTCCTGAAGGACGCAGCTGAAACTCAGCTTGTAAAGGATGCAGAGGGTCAGACACGATCGACTGAGCCCTTGACATAAGCTTCTCCTCATAAAGCTGTGTAAGATTTTTTAGTTTGTTGACCATCTTTTCCAATTTGGTCTTATTTTTCAGACTAAGATGGCCGAACCAACAAATGACATTAAAGAAAGAACAGAATCCTGTCTACATTCAAACTTCGTACCTTAAAGAACAAGCGCTGGTTCACCTTTTTACATAGGCCATCTGTATTTGCCTCAGAGTTCAGCCAATTATCCAGGACAGTACCCAGATATGTATAGTGCTGCACTGCTGTCACTGATTCCCCCTTAATCACACAGGGTGCAGCAGTGATGGGCTTCCTCCGAAAGTCAATAAACATCTCCTTTGTCATGGCCAATTTCATTTGCAGGAAGGACAAAGGCTTTGTCGCAGTCTTCACCACAAAACATTAAACATGGCCGTCTCATGAGGTTCAGCAGTAGCCCTGAGCTTATCCAGATCCATCTATTTTGATGATATCAGCGCTAATATTTGATCCAGATATCGGATCGGTGTATCCTTAGAATGAAGGGACCGGTAGGCCAAAAAAAAAAAAAAAAAAAAACCCCAGCTGAGATCACTGACGCGTTTCTTAATATCATCCTATTGTGATTCATCGTGCTTGAATCGATTTCACCATATTTTTAATGCTGATACTGAGCGCTTTTGTTGGGACAATAATGTTCCATTAATCATTGGCTTAGCCATTAATTATTACTGGATCTGTTTTGCAAAATAAAATCAAGCGTAAACAACAAAAATCCCCTCTTAGAATGAGGCAGGTGACTTGTTACAACTGGCACAAAATCAAATGCAGCTAGTTGTCAATACCCAGTGAAAATCAGGTGAGCATTCCTATGAACGCCCTGTATTCATGTCTAATAATGTTTTCACCTGCATATGACTTTATGCCCCGCAGCAGGTCTAGCTGCCATGAATCTGCTACTGTCACTGAAGCAAACAGCAGATACTCTGGAAGGTGACCCAGCCCTATGTTGGCATCGTCTCTGCTGGCCGAACTGGCGTATAGGCAACTTCATGGGAATACAATGGCTCAATTGTCTAACCACCATCACTGTATAACAGGTTTCACTGAATTTACCGACAAATTAGCAACCTCTCTGCTATGAGAAAGTTTAGCATCTACCTGGCCACACAGCAAAACCCGAAACAAACAATGGAACTATTCACACAATTCTGAAAAAGTGAAGCTCATGTATTGAATAGAATTAGTAAATCACATTTTTTCAAAACTCTGAGCACCAGTCGCATCATTTAGCATACCCTGTTCACCTGGAAAACACTGGCCTTCCAAATTCCACACCCTAATTACCAATTGGTTTCACTAGAATCCAAATAAACTGGCCTGATTCCAGCTGCTGACAAATCCATTGCTGGACTGTTATCAAAAACGACCTGGCCCAGCATCGGCCCAATTTTTCTTTTGATTTGATCATCTACAAAATTAAAGTCCCCTGAAATAAATAAAAGTAATCCTTCGAAAGATGTCCATTTTTAAAAAGTAAATTTGTTTCGTCCAGCAGCTGTGTCTCAGCTTGGACAGGCGCAAGTCTACAGCGCCGAATTGGGCCTGGATTTGGTAACCATCAATGGGCTACAACACATTTAGTTGCTGGCCACCATTTTGTCCCTCCCCAATGTCTCAGCTGGGATAGGCCAGTGTCTACAGTGCTGAGTCGGGCCCAGATTTATCAGCCATCAGTGGGTCTGAACATATTTTGGTGCTTTTGGTTTTATTATTTTTCATGTCATTCCCATCATGTGAAAACGAAGGGTGTGTACGACAATATGGCCAAGTTGCGCCCATCATCTTCCTTACTCCACACACTTACCTGTCCAGGATCACTAAAAACTGATCATACAAACATCCAAATAGGCACACACACACACACACACACACACACACAGAGCAAGTGAAAGACAGACAGACATCTTAATCACCTGTAGTCTTGATTCTGATTATAGCTGTGTTCATGCAGACGTATGCACCTGATATGCTACAACCAGTGTAGTAATAGACAATGAGTCATCTACACACACACATGCACACACACGTACACACACACAGGTATCAGCCATATGAAGAAGTGAGCAGACTCAATGACTCACAGCAGGTCCAACAGAATCTCTATTGTGATACTCAGAGTGCTGACAGAGTCTCCAGTAAGCATTTTAATGTTGTTTTCCCGATCAAGGTGGAGCTAATTACTTCATGTAATCATTCAATTCATAAGAACGCACCATTTTATAAGATGATTGTGTTTACCTTCCTGTAAAACTACATATAAAGTGTCACACTGTGAGCTTCAGGTGTTTTAAACTATTAAACGGAGCCCCTGCTTCTGTTTTTTATGCTAAACCAAGCTACGCCAAGCTAACTGCCTGTTAGCACTAGCTCGATATTACCATGCACACACAAAAATGGTATCAGTGCTTTCACATAACTCCGCACAAAAATGTGAAACTATTTCTTTAGTCTGCAAAATACCTGTTAGCCTACTGTTTCTGCCTCTGTAGTGGAAAGTTGTGTATACTGGTGTGGAAATACCCAAGTTCAGCAACACATTCTCACTCCCACCTCACCAAATACAGACACTTCCCCAACATCCCCCAAGAGCAGTCCCTGCGGTGAAAGTCCTGAATTTAATCTCTGAGATAACATTGCCCTACAATCTTCATTTTGATCTGAAATGTTTTGTCCCCTGTCGCTCCACGTGAATCAGCAGGCACATGTGATTGAAACAGGACACACAGTAGAAGTGTTGTATGAAGCGACTGGTCGGCCAAAAAACAGCTGTGTTTCTTAATATTATACAGTTGTCCATTAATCATTGGTTTAGTCATTAAATATTACTGGATCTTTTTTGCAAAATAACATCAAGCATAAACAACAAAAATCCCCTCTTAGAATGAGGCAGGTGACTTGTTGAAACAACTGGCACAAAATCAAATGCAGCTAGTTGTCAATACCCAGTGAAAATCTGGTGAGCATCCCTATAGACGCCCTGTATTCATGTCTAATGACGTTTTGACTTGCATATGCAGCAGGTCTAGCTGCCATGAATCTGCTACTGTCACTGAAGCAAACAGCAGATACTCTGGAAGGTGACCTAGCCCTTTGTTGGCATCGTCTCTGTTTAGGTTGGCTGAATTGGCGTTATGGGAAGTTCATGTGAATACCATGGCATGCTTAACTGTCTAACCATCACTGTAAAACAGGTTTCACTTAATGTACCGGCAAATTAGCAACCTCTCTGCTATGAGAAAATTTAGTATCTACCTGGCCACAAAGCAGAACCTGGCACAGTTTGAATAGACGCAGCCAGCGTTGAAGGCTTTCTACACTGCATACAAACAAACAAAACTTGGCTCATGTATCCAATAGAAATTGTAAATCACATTTTGCAAAAGTCTGAGCACCAGTCACATCATTTAGCATACCTTGTTCACCTGGAAAACACTGATGTTCAAAACGCCAGACCCTGATTACCAATTGGTTTCACTCATGTCTCATCCATATGTGGATTACGAGAGAATGAGCCCCTGGGCACAGATATGCAAAAGGTCCCACCACCTCTCTCTTTGTTGTTGTTGCCTGTTTTATGACAAAAAAACCCTAAACTTTAATAAAGGAAGTAGTGAGGTAAAAAAAAAACACCAAACAGACAAAGCTATTTGCAAAACAAGAGTGAATCTGGGGTTGGTTTTTACTTTCACATGTGAGCATTAAAGGAGACAATGGGGCTGACGTGAGACAGGGAGTTGGCCTGGTTTTTTTGAACAGGCACTGTAGGCGCTCAAGTATCAGCTTTCTTTTTAGCGTACAACAAATCCTCCTTCAACAGTAGCTTGCAGTGTACGTTCAAGCAGCGTAGAGAGGAGAGGCCAAGCCTGAATGATCTGACAAGTCCTGCATAGTATCCACCATCTTCTGAGTCCCCATGATACCTTGAATAAACTGGCCAAAAACAACCTGGCCCAGCATAACGAAATAAAAGTCTGCAAAATTTGATAAATATGGACTTATGAAATAAAAGTCCCACAAACTAAATAAAGTAGCCCTTTAAAAAATGTCCTTTATTTTAAAAAAAAAAAGCTGTTTCGTCCAACAGCTTTGTCTCAGTCTACAGCACCGAATCAGGCCTGGATTTGGTATCTATCAACGGACCACAAAACATTTTGTTGCTGCCCGCCATTTTGTTCCTCATCTGTGTCTCAGCCGGGATAGACAAGTGTCTACAGCGGCCAATCAGGCCAAGATATGGCAACCATTATCGGGCCTCAACACATTTTTGTTGCTGGCTGTCATTTCGCTCCTCAGCCATGTCTCAGCTGGAATAGGCCCGTGTCTAGAATGCTCAGCTGGGCCCAGATTTATCGACCATCAATGGAACAGAACACATTTTGGTGCTGGCCACCATTTTACCTGGCAGCCATGTCTCAGCCGGGATAGACGAGTGTCTACAATGGGCAATCAGACCAAGATATGAACACCAACAATGGGCCAAAGATGGCTCATATTTGGCCCCATGGAGCTGGAACACAGCCGCTTCAGCCAACATGGCTGCAATTGGACCAAGTCCGATGGCACCCTAGGTGGAAACTACATAGACGGCTTTAAACATTCTTCTTATATGATGTGAAAGCAGTAGCGGTTAATCCATAACACATTCTCAGCCTATATGACTAAACATGTATGCTGCTAGGTGTGTTTCATCAAGGGCAATTTTATATAGGTTGAGAAGGCCATCAGACAGGGAGAGACAGGGGTATGTTATGATGTTGAGAGACAACAGACCCGTTCTTCCAGGTGTTATTAACTTCCGCAGATTCTGATTTAATACCTCTACGTTATGACTCATGCAACAAGTGTATATGCTTTAGAGGGTTTACGAAAGATATGCCAAAGACCCCACCAGCTGTCCTACATACAGTAGGAGCGAGACACAGACTTTGTGGTGGTTTTGCCTCTCTTCATAGTTATTTTTTGTCTCCATGTGGTTGTTTTATGTCTAAAAAATACCGCCAATTGGCCCCCGTATTGATTCACTACGGTAGAGTGCAACAAAAAGACATGAAAAAATGGTTCATAAGGTCTTTTTCTTGCTGTTTGCCACACATCCCATTGCCTTCTCCTTACTCCACACACTAACCTGTCCAGGATCACTAAACACGGATCATACAAACATCCAAATATGCACACTTACACACATACATTACCCATACATACTCTAACTAATCTAACGTAATCTCTACAGCCAGACTCTTACCATATTGGCATATACATGCGTCACATACATCATAACTGCCTTATGTTATGTAATTGTTGTGCATTCATTTCTGTTGAGACGCTATCTATAGAAACATACTATAGATGCCAACGTTGCCATCATATTGGACAGAGTTCTTCGTTGTAAACACTAGCTAGCTAACACTATCTGCTTAGCAACACATTGAGAAAATAATAACATACTACTGCTCATTTTAGAAATACCTATGCAAGAAAACATGTTCTTTGTAAGCCTATATGTAATGATGATTGGTTCCTGTCTGCCATCAGGCAAGAAGACCCACTAAGGTAGCATGCTAGGGGGTCATCCCTATGTTAGTCTCGCCACCAGACAATCACAGATCTCCGTCTTCTGATAGTCTGGGGACACTCCTTTCTAAAGTGTGTTTAACACACCGGAGAAAACGGCCGGCAACAAAGCAACGCCTCTTGCATTTTTGATAAGGACACGGACCTGGAAATGTGCGCTCCCCCTTTTCTCGTCCGCAAGGAATCAAACACACAGAGAGCTTGAAAATGGATGCCGAGAGATTAAACTCCATTTGATCAAAAGTGTGCTCAGTCCACAAGATTGTGGAAATGAAGGACTTACAGCGACTTTGTTTAAAACTTTTAACGCAGTCGGACTATGTTTACGAGCACAAGAGTTCAGCGAGCCACCGAAGGACCGCCCTGCAGATTTACTATTGGTTCTGCAACGTAGGGAGTTTTTTTAAACTCAACTAAACACAAAATCAGGGAGAAAGACATCAGTCTTTAGTTAAGCAAAGCGTCTAACCCCTGTGTTTCCCGGGTTCTATGTTCCCCGCTCAACCAAAAAGGGTTCTATGTTTCCCACTTACTAAAAAAAAGGTTCTATGTTCCCCTCTTATCCAAAAAGGGCAGGAAACATAGCAGTTGCATTAATATGTTGTTTTAACATCTCTAAACACACACAACGGAACATAATGAGGAGAAATTACAATCAGAAACTTACCCTTTTCAGTAAGCGGGAAACATAGAATCCGGGGAACATAGAACCTGGGGAACATAGAACCTGGGGAACATAGAACCTTTTTTGCAGGGTTAAGTGGGGAACATAGAACCCGGGAAACATAGATACGCTCCCGCACGCTAGCTATGTTAGCTATCACTGGCAGCTCGAAGCAAACATGTATTAGCGAGGATCAGTGTAACATTAGCTAACGATTACCACTGGAAATGGAGTGTCAGAAGTTGCGACAAGACGATTTAGAACGCTGCAGAGAAAGCTGCAGTGGTGTGAACTAGCTGTCTTAGCTCAACTCAAGCTGACTGATGGTGCCACCTGCAACTCCGCTGGTCATATTGCATGTTCGCTTGCTTCAGCAGGTGCTCCACCTGTTTCAGTCCTCTCGTGCCGGTGTCGGACAGTCAGTCGCTGCTGCTCGCTGTATGTGCTTCTGCCCCCTGACACACACACACACACACACACACACACACACACACACACACACACACACACACACACACACACACACACAGTCTCTTTGATAAACTAATTGCCACTTGTTATTTATATTATTGTGGTGTATTTATTGTAAATACAGCCCATCTGATGCTCGTTTTGTGTTTGTTTTTCGCCATTTCATCACTACTTCAAAAGCAGCTGTAGCCAGTATCTCACTATCACTATCCTCATTCATATTCTAAGAAGCTACAAATTATATTCAGCCACAAAATAAGCCTGAAAAGCCGGAAATCAGAACAGAAGTACAGAGAGTTGTTGCATAGAGATGATACTCCATCACATCTAGTTGCATTTGTGTGAACCGGCAGGTTTTTAGAACGTTGCAGAATGGCGCATTGCAAGTAGTTCACGAATCTTTGGTCTGAACTGGGCTTAAATTCATGCAAGTATAAGGTGGATCATGTCAGAACAGCCAGTAAAATAAGGCCCACACTAACCATAAATCTAGCAAACATCACATTGCTCATAGTGAACATAATGCCCTTGGCTAACCTTTAACCTGCCTCTTGGTAGAATCTTGGCTTTTCATTTTGGTACTACTCATAGAATAATACACAATAATACATTGAGCCTGTAATACATTAACATTTGACTCGGATACGTATAAAATTAAGATCTAGTATTTAAGATTTCTTTGTATTTGTGGAGCTCGTGTTTTTACAACAAATTGTGATCAACTCCTGTGGATGAAGTGGGTGTGTTGGTACAATCTGACACACTACACTGAAATGAGAACGAACAGTCTACATGAATTAAAGAACGGGTACATTAATCACACCTTTACTACGCTCGGCAATCTGCTGCTCCGTCTCCCCAGACAGAGTGCCCAGAGTACACTCTGCTGCCCTGAGGGTGTGACGTTCTGAATATCTGCACGGTACATTCCAACAGTGCTGAGAATTTATGAACAGTCCAGTTCACATGTCCCAGAGTGAACTCCGGCATTCGGAGATAGTATTTCTCAAAGTACCCACTGTTTCTGATGTATTAGGTACTGAGTATTGAGTGTCATGTATTGTTTTGGTCTCAAGCATTTTTTGGTATCATGTATCACGTCATTTAACTTGTCAGTCTGCTCTGCGTACTCTGTGTCCTGATGTCTATCTATGCTGTGTCTCTAAAAGACAATAGAATCGCTCAAGTTGCCCACATCAGCTTGTCTTTCCTTGTTTTTACTCTGGATGGTTTGTTATGAAGATTTATGAGTTATGAAGTTTTCTGTTTTCTGTGCTGCCTTTTCCTCGTTTGCCCATCTACACTGGCACTACTATTACTTGTTTTTTCTCTGTGATCGTCAGTTTTTTTGTACAAACCTTGACTAAAAAGTGAGTTCCTGCGTTTGGGTCCACCTGCTCCACACCACATGACAAGCTTGTCGTTTATGTATCTTTTAATACATTTGTGTAACTGTCACCAAGTATGGTCTCCCCTAATGCATGCAAGGTCTAGATGGCTCCATGAGGTTAGCTGGAGCAAGGCCAGAGAAATGTCCTTGCTAATTAAGTCATTTTATGGATTTGTGAATACAGAAATAGAAAGGATACAATTGAGAAGTCAAGAAGACGCCCTTATTTAGGAATATAGAACATCTTGTATCACTAATGACATGTTTTCCACCTGGAACCACGATATTTATGACTCTGTGGCGTGTGTTGGCTATTTTAAATCTATGCCTGCATTCTTTCAGGCAAGACTCCTTTTCTTTTACGTCCAACCAGCATATTGTAAATAAATAAGCTAGAGTAAGATATGTGCTGCAAGGGTGTTGTTAAAACAAAGACAAGAAAACAAAAGCCACCGTGCATGGGGACCCAGCTGTCCTGCATATGACTTTTGCGAGAGCATTTTTGTTACAATCATCAGGGTGGTTTGCTTCCTTTAGATTGTTATCAAGACAATGCACTTGCAAAACAGACGCCTGCACCTTTCTCACCCGCACTGCACCAGCCATCATGTCTCAAAGGAATGTGAATTCACCATTGCGCAATTTCATACTTTTCTTTGTGACACAGTTAGAAGAGACAACAATCTGTGGGCACAGGATGTTCTTTACCTGAATCAAAATAATCTGTACAAGTAAAGTCAGGTGAAACCCTTTGTTAGTTATTAGGGCTGTGCCGTAGAGTTCAAAGCTTAATTTATTTTGACATACAAATTGTGAGTCATTGTTGGAATGCCTTGCTTTTGTTCATTCTGTTTAAACCCAGTATTTCTGCACAGCTGCAGATAAAGATAAGGCTGCACTAATATTATTAGTAAAACACTATTTGTAGTGTTAGCTTTCAGTGGTGGCTGCTTACAGGATTGTCTCTGATTCGTGAGGACATCTGAGGCCAGCCTACTGACCGTCCCAAGAGTCAGAACAAAACAAGGTGAAGCAGCGTTTCGTTATCATGCAGCACAAACCTGGAATAACCTCTCAGGTGATGTTAGATAAGCCCCAAAGCTAAAACATTATTCCTCTTTTACACTGCCTACTCCAGCCTGCAATGACTGCAAACTTCTTCTTAAACTCCATTTTAAAATCATTTTAAATAGTCTCTTTATCTTTATCTTTGCAACAGGTGCAGTGGAGTACTTAATTTTACCTTGTATATCTTTTTTCTCTTTTTTCTTTTATTGTAAATCTGTGTCCTTTATTATGTTTTATATTTTATTGCCTTGTAAAGCACTTTGAATTGCCCTGGTGTATGAAATGTGCTATACAAATAAAGCTGCCTCGCCTTGCCTTGTCTTGTGTAAAGTCAAAATTATTGAAAAAAGATAGATGTAATTGTGTAATGTAATTTCCAAATTTCACAACACATTAACAAAATAACAAAACATACTGCTTCAACCCATTTTGTTGCCGTTTAGCCTTTTAAAAACAACATTTCCACTGTGGTCAAAGAACTGTTTGCTCTCCTGCTTGCTGCACACAAGTAGAGGCATGCATCTGTATCTAGCAGCAATCTAATAGCACATATTTACATTTACTCATCAAAGAAAGTACATTGAATAAAAGACTTATTTAATCCAATGAAACACTTAGGACACATCCACACTGGCGCTATTTGGTCTGCTGGAGGAAGTGACGCAGAGCGCAGTGCATTTTGTTTTTTGATGATTTTGTGGTGACCAAGCCAGCTGAAGGGGATGGATTTCCGTTATGGGTCCTAGCCAATCGATGAGCCGGGTTTTCTTCTTCCTCATGCTTTTTTTCTTCCTGGTCAGTGGTCGTTTCAGGCAATACCGCCCCCAAACGAGCAACTGTTTTAACTGCGTGACGGTGTCCAGGCGGTTTGGTCCGCTTTGAAAAGTGCACAGTGAAAGTGAGCCGAACCAAATGAAGGCGTGAAATTTTTCGCCTTTCCCCGCCCAATCGAACCGAGTCCCCCGGAATATCCTGGTGTGAATGTGCCCTTTTAATTTAAAATGACGATTTTGTTTGAGGATTTTTTTAAATGGTGATGATGATGGTATAAAATATGAAGACAGGCCTTTGAAACTTGATTTGAAAACCTCCAACAGAAAGTAAAAACATTGGATACTAGGTCACCGTAAAACTTCAATTAAAAGCCTAGTCCCAATTCAACGCCCAGTCCCTTTTTACTAGCCTGGTGTAGCTACACATTTTGACAAATAAACGCCTGTCTCAATTAGAGGCCTGGTGTGGTTGCCAACGGTTCATTTGTATGAGAGTTCTTTGAATGTATAAAACTCCATTGTTGACTTCCCACTTGTGCTAACATTAGTTAACTGCTTAGATAGTACATACAAATAAATGTTTAAACTTTTGTCAAAATAGGGATGCTACATATCGTTAGCTCGGTCAAAGTGGTGACTCCCTTCCTCATTAGCTATCATAAAGTCAGAATATAAGTCTATTCCTTGATTAATCACTAAGTTATTTATAGTTCTTTAGTCCGTAAGAGTCTGCCAATCACAAGAAAAGTGTTTTTCATAAAATGTCTATTACATATTTATATTTGTCTTATCAATTTCTGTATTAACAGTGTAAAACCAAATTAAAAGATTAGTTTGTATACTTAGTATCTATATATCAGATGCATGACTGATTGATGGACTCTAGCCTATTGTACATAACGCCACCCTGATGAAGACAAAATAGCTGAAAATGCGGAGTCAATGGAGCACGGTGCATCGGAGAAGAATTGTGTCGTGTTTTAATGTGCTCTCAAAGTCAGAAATTACATACAAAAGATAATAAATACGAAAATAACTTGAGTTTTTTTGTCGAATTTCCAAGCCAGAGGCTGTTATAGATGCAGTGTATAATTACGTACTTATATTACAACTGGCTGCAGTTCATTATCAAATTACAAGATGATCACTTGAAGCGAAGTGAGATACTTTGATCATCAGAGACGTACCTGATATCAGAGGGTCTGATGCTAAACCAAGATTTTCCAGTGCTTTGTTTCGTGCCAAAAAACCCCCCAACAATTTCAAAGTTAACATTATGTACAACTTATCTATTATCCATAGATTAAGTGCGATTACTGTACTGCTTAGTTCTTTGGCTTCCCACTCACTTGTACTGACGAATCATCCTAACACAGTTTGTTCAACAGTTTCAGTGTGTACATTATGTACAGATGAATATGAACCTGAACACAACCTGCCCTGTCACACTCACCGTGTTATAATTAGTAGTATAATGATTCATAGCCAGCTATTGTTGTCCATCCTATAAAAACAGATACGTGCCTTGATTTACAATAACCACGGTTATCATACATACTCATTAGTGAACCATATGTGTATTAATGTGCAGCTGAATATAGTCCCCAACAGAGTGCACTATTTACTCCTGTTTGAGTAACTTTAGCCAAAAACAACGGTGCCCAGCTGTTTTTGAAAATGATTTAGCCTTTTAGCCTTGCTTGTGACAATGACATTCCCATCACCCTCAGCTGTACTTTGTTTAGCGCTAATTAACAAATGTTAGCATTTAGCTCATTTTTATTTAATCATTCCTGTTTAAATATATATTCCTTATCTGTTTTTAAAGATCTACATCTTCAGAAAAAATAAACGAGCAAGAGACAAGGTAGGAATGTCGATATGTAGCCTATTAAAAGACCGATTAACATGAGAATTTATCTTGTGGTTTTGGAAAAATATAGAAAAAAAAAAAACAGTCTTGTAGTAGCTGTTGTTAGCTGATGTTGCCAAAGGCAAATTTTTGCTTGAAACTGTCATCCAGTGTCGCTCAAAACAGGCAGAACGGATGGTTTGATGTACCATAAATGGAGGGCTTATTGTCATATGGTCCAATTTTGAAATTTGGACACATTTTTTAAATTTTTTTTTTACTTGACATAAGAAGGTACAAATGGCTCAGAATGAAGGTGAGGCAGATTTTTAACGATTCAGTCGAACTACGTAACCTTTGTAGTCAGTATCCGAAAAAATAAATCCACACCAGAAAATAATCAGTGCCCGTTCGACCAAAACAGTGGTATCTGCTATTTAGGTGCCTCTTTGCATGTTTATGTTGTTGAATACACTGGCTGAATGCTGACCTTCTTTTTCACTTAAATGTTCGTCACCATAAACCTGCTGGTATCTTACCTTTCATGTGACAGCTCTCACAGCGTACGTTTGCACATGAGTTTGAATGTAGGGCACATACACACAAAGTCATGGAGCGCCTGGGAGAAATTCTTTGGTACAGTAAGAAGGGGGTTTCTGTCATCACAGCAAGCTGTCAGCTGCTCTGAAAGTATTTCAAATAATGGCACCATTGTGCTTTAAGTAGGCTACACGTGCGGAAATACAAGAAACTAGTTGCACAGGTTTTTTATGAACTTGAAGTAAAGCTCAGTGTGTATATTTTCAAAGTTAGAAAGCATGTACAGAAGACAAGCAATATATCATTTGCCAGTGTTTTGTCCATCCTCCTGCTTCCAAATCCTTCCACAGACTGTAAAACTAATGGATGTAGCTATTGTGACGTCACCCTTTGGTTTGTGGACTCCTGTTCTTAAGGCTCGAGTTTGGCATTTTGGCTGTTGCCATCTTGTTTTTTTTTTGGAGCCAGAAGTGATTGTATTTAGGCAAAAGGTTGCCACTGTTGAAGCATGATGGGTAGATCTGACTGAGAAGCTGAGAACACCCCCCGTCAGCACCTCACTGACTTGACTGTGGATAAAATGATTCAATCACACAACTCTCCTAGATTTTCCAAATGTTATTGGACCAAATGGATTAAATCCTGATAGGGAAACAAGTCTCTTTCCCAATGTAATTCAATGGGAAACGGCCCACTTCCTGAAGGCCTGATGCTACCTAGCTTGCTATCATTGTCTGACGTCCCCTTTTAGGGTCGACGTCACAATGGAAACAATGGGCCTCAGGCAGCAAAAACACAGCAGTGGCAGCCGGGTACATCTGGGACTCAAGCCCCCAACAGCCAGGAAACCACACCATTGAGTGCATCGGAGCCTAAGCGCCCTCGCCACAGTTTCTCCCGGACACAAGTTGTGTCCTGCAAAACCAAAATCAGATACTTTCAACACTGCAAGTTATATCTACAACTTTGATCAGAATGACCTCGGTGCAAGAATATATAAATCACTACCATCTAAAGTTTATTCAAAGTCCATATTACTATTTACAGTCTCAAAGGGCTTAACATGCCCACAGGTATCGAAAACAAAATGATAACTTACCTCATAAGCAGGCAATTAATTGCTGCTGAACGATGACGCCACCTCCATCAGGTGCGTCAACACGGTCCTCTGGGATTTCCTCCACAGCGGGTATCTGCTCTGGCAGTGGTACGCCACGTCTCATTGACACATTATGCAGGACACAGCAGGCCATAGTCATCAAACATGTTTTCTCTGGAGTGTAGAGAAGCTTTCCACCTGCCGAATTCAGGCACATCCACCTGGCCTTCAGCACTCCAACCATGGAGCGGGTGCGTGCATGGCGGTGATTGTAAGAGCGCTCTTGCCTGGTCTGGGGGTTTGCCAGGGGGGTCATCAGCCATGGGGTGAGGGCATAACCTCGGTCACCTTTGCAAGAATCAATTAGGCTGAGATTTATAAAGAAAAATAATATATATATTTTTTATATATATATATATTTTTTAGAATCATAAATCACTTACCAATCAGCCACCCATCTGCACCCGCTTGAGCCAGTTGGCCTCCTACAGAAGTATTCTGCGGCACAAAGGAGTCGTGTGCTCCCCCTGGCCAACGGGCCATGACATTTAAAATGTTGCAGTTTGCATCGGATATTATTTGTACATTGATTGAATGGTAGAGTTTTCTGTTCAAGTATGGAAATGGATCTGGAGAGGGGGCTTTTATCCGTACATGTGTACAGCCTATGGCACCTATGACATTTGGCAGTCCGGCTATGGCAAAAAAGGCGTTCTTAACATCAACCTGCTGGACAGCTGTGTACGGGAAGTAAATGTATTGTGGCATAATTGAAATGATGGACTTCAGAACTCGTGGAAGCGCACGGCTCAAAGTGGACTGAGAAATCCGACCTGTCTCCTATCTCTCGCTGGAATGATCCGGTGGCCAAAACTCCAAGTGTGCTGAGTAGCTGAAGGTGTGGAGGCACAGGATTTGACCGGCACGTGTTTTGCACAAGTTTTGGCTCCAGAGTGTTGCACAAATCCAGAAGTATAACACATGGTAATCTGAACCGGCTGAGCAGCCATTCATCCGTCTCTGCAATAAGATCAGCACAATCTCTAAAAAAGCACTCTCTGTGTAAAGCCTGGTTGGCCAAAGTATCCAATAGCAGCAGGTAAGCCACTGTTCAGGTGCGGAACTCGTGAGATAATCCCAGGGTACTTATAGTCTTGACTGGGTTCAATTAACCAATAGGATTTTTGAATTGAATTCGACAAGCAATTTGTGAGCTGTGTAAACGGGATGATTTCCTCTTATCTTGGTAAGAGTGCTTTAAACCACTCGTAAATTTTGTTCTGACCTAAGAGAAGAGCAAAAATAAGAAAACACCGGTGAATCCCAAAAGTCAATGGGTACTAACAAAATAAGAGAAGATCAAGGATACGAACAAAAATTAGAGAAAATTCGTAAATTCGTAAATCGTAAATTGTTTCTTGCATGAGGCCCATTGTTTGTTAGCTGGATTCAAAACACGACTCCACAGGGCTGTAGTCTTAAAATGTCGTCTTGTTGTGTTATTGGGAGCCAGAATAGAAGGAGTTATGGCGCAAAACTTATTTTATAACATATCAGCCGCCACTGCCTGTCAACAAAAACAAAGACAACTATGGTTAAATGCGATAAGACCAAAGGACTGGACGGAGGCGATCATCAAAAATGCTCACACTTCATATCAGGTTAGGGAAAAAGTATTTACTGTTGTAGGGATGAATAACGTTATGTGTATTAAGGGTTATCATGTCCACCTCATCAGAAACTGGGGAGGTATTAAGAGGAATATCATATTTCTCTGTAGCGCTAACTTTTTAGCACATTAGCTAATGTTAGCTTCGATAGCAAAACAAACTGGAGGAAACCGTTCAAATGTCGTCCTCCTTTGTAAGATTGGCATAGTGATCAACCACAAAGCTTTTTGTGACATCATCCATCCAGTCTGGTCCGGTTGCTGTTTACTTTTTCAAGTAATACTCGCGGTGACCTGACATGGTGCGTTCATTAATTCAGTCTGACGCTCTACACTAAAATGAGAGCCCTGTTGGTCGAAGAAACAGAGCGTTATATTTCTACATGAATTAGCAAACAGTTAAGTTAATCACACAATCACACAAGTTTGAATGGAGGACACGTAGACCACAGAGTCATGAACAGAATTGGGTATAACGCGTTACTTTGTAACGCGTTAGAGTACTTTGATTAGTTTTTGCAGTAACGAGTAACCTAACGCGTTAGTTTGCTGTTTGAGTAATCAAATACTTAAGTACATTTTCAAACAAGACATCAGTTACTTCCGTTACTTCTGGTCCTTCAGCTTTGAAACAGCAACGGCTGTCGTTTGGTTCTAATAACAGAGATAACGTTAAACCTATCAGTCTGAAAGAAGCCACGGAGCTTGTGGCTCGCTACGTGGTCGGAGAAATGCTGCCGTTGTCTATGGTGGAGTCTAAATAGGTGGAGTAGGACTCGCTGACAGACATATTTCAGACTCAGGACTTG